>NW_027263784.1:0-3976 GCF_044049435.1 Aspergillus pseudodeflectus | reverse complement strand
CAGAGCCTGAGGCTACCATCTGGCTGTCATGGGAGAAGGCCACTGACCAAACCGTATCTGAATGGCCCTCAAGCGTCTGTTGCCCTGGGCTCCAGTATTCCTCCACTTGCGGTGGTGCGCGTATGTATTTTGGTATGCTGTTAGAAAACATCTTTCGAATAGTACTTTCCATTGGTGAAAATGCTAGCCCAGAAGAGTAAAGTTGGAGTGGGGCAAGCCTTGCTATATAAGTGTTCTTCAGGATGAATCGCTTGGCGTCATAGAGAAAGCTAGCAATCCTAGCAGTGCCCTTCTGCATTTCTCAATGTTAGCTATCACTCAAGTATGGACGGTAAAGAGACTTACGCTAATAGTCCCCTGCAGCATATCGATCATTCCCACAGCCTCGGATATAATGCCCATCAAGCTCAGTGCTTCTAACCAGTGGAGGAAGTGTCTTTCCAAAAAGGGGAAAACTTGAGGCTCTGAGATGAGGCCTTTACTCTGCTGCACATGGTATATCCAGTACTGACAGGAGTATTGCAGATCCGCTGAGAGATGCTGATCAATACTCTGGCTACAAATGTCAAGTTTCTGTGTCCCGTAGCTTGACAGACCACAGTTGTTATGTTTAAGGCGGCCATTCATAACGCGAAGACAATGGAGCCCTATCTTGCTGTGCATCTCCTGCTCATCGACATGGAAATTGCTTTCTGTTTTCAGGAGGTATTCTTGGAAGGATAAGTGCAGGATGCGGACTGGAGTTCCAAAATCACGGGAAATATTGAGAACTGAGTGCAGTGGATCCAGTATGTCACTGATGGTTTGCGTAGGCAGATCAAGAAGCCGTGTTAGTGACTGGACCGAGAGAGGGGCCGCAAGAGTGATGATACCACCAACAATATCCCGAAATTCCTGTAGGATTTCATTTGACTCGTCTTCATTATCTGTAAGGAGCTGAGTCAAAACCGGCTGGTAAATCTTGTCCATCTGCGAACCGGAAGTGACTGCTTGGGCTTCCAAAAGCTTTTTAAGACGCCTTTCTGGATGCCGGCCTTCTTCGATAAAGCGGCATGCAGTGGCTGCAGATATAAACAGCGGAACTGCTCTCCTGACTAAAGTTTCAAGAACATCATCTCCCGGCCATTCACTGGAGATTTGTCGGTTTACTCTCATCCGCGAAAATTCGTCCCTGAGAAAGACACGAATGTCTTTTTCAATTTCTGTGTTGGAGAGCTCGTGGAGTACTAGAGATTGATGTTTGTTGCTCCTTTCGAAGACAGAGCGGATTGGCAGTTCAGGGCGGCTCGTCACAAAGATTCGGATCTGCCTAGATTTGCATTTCTGCACAGCTGGCAAAAGTTGGAGTATAGTTCGTATGTCATCCGCATTACCACATTCATCAAGAGCATCAATCACAATCACAATTATTGTGGGCTCATTTTGATCCAGACTGAGAAGCGGCTCAAGGAGCAGCTTCGTGAACTGCTCTTTCATTGATTTCCCTGATATATATGGGTCGGCATCAATGGCTACCTCAACATGGTAAATTAGTGCGGGAACTTGAAGCAGAAGCTGCGCGCAAATGGTGGTAAAGAACCTCTTGGCGTTAGCACGCTCACCCTCTCCGCGTTTGAAGAAGAAGCTGGCACCAAGTTGGTTCTTCTCCCTGAAGTGTTGAGCTATTGTCCGAGAAATGGTTGATTTCCCAGTTCCGGCCATACCATTCAACCAGAATATACATTCTTGACTTGGACTGTTCGCCCACTCAATGATCTGATAAAGCAAATTAAGCCGCGTTTCAGGGTGGCATCTTGCTTCATGCTCAGCATCAGACGCATCAAAACTAGAGCCTTCTGCGTAGAGCAGCTTCTCGAAGACTTTGCGCTGTCGGGTTCCCCTGCTAAGGTCTTTGACAATGGAATGGACTTCTTTTACGGATTTCTCAACTTAAAACGCAGTTAGTACATTATCCTGATGAAACTGATAGATGAGCAAATTATTAGCTAAGCTCTACATACTTTGCTTGACTGGATCCATATTCATGACCCCCTGCCCTGAAATAACGTGAAGGAGCTCTTTTGCATAGCATGCTGCTGTCGCTGCAGCGTACGGCTGCCAGATCTTGTTCTTATGGGAATCAGCATAATCACAGATGCCTCGGATGACAAGACAAGGAAATGAGTCCATGAGTCCTAGTCAGGAGTTAGAAACTGATATTCTAATGCTAGCGGAGTGTAGTACTAACCAGCAGCTTCCATTTCAAAGCAAATAATACTCTTCTCACGTGCCCATTTATCTCTTAGGAGGGCGTCTTTCATCACTTGGTCCGCTAACCCGATTGTCCCATAATGTAATCGTGGAGAACCGTTAGGTCGGTGATCCCTCTTCACAAGGCTGCTGTTCAGGCTGCGACATGCCTTACACGTCTTCTTCCCCGACTAATGAACAATTTCTGACTTGAAGAGATAGTCCTTCTGAGATCCAGGACACTGGAATTCCTTTGCAAGCGTAGGACGGGTGGACATTATAGTCTCCAATGTTTTGGAGATATTGTTGTGCCCTTCCAACCTATGCTGCGCCTTAAGATGAGCAACAGCGCTCAGAACAATGCTTGGAGGTTTATTTAGTTTTCCACCACTAAGTATGAACTCCCTTTCCTGCAACGACTTCCCAAAATCGTACTGCACAACAGCATCTGAAGACTTGGAGTGGAGGCTTATCACAACATCACCAAGTCGAATGTCTCGGATATCTTCTAAATCATCGTCGGACTCTTCAGTATCTTCGGAATCCTCCTTCTTATCAATTATCGCTTGATCATCATTTCCTCTTACGCCATAATACGGAGCACCGCCGCCGATTCCAACCATGAGCCCGAATCTAACAGCAGGGAAGCTGCGAACCATGTCTTTGGCAACAGTAGCAGCAGAGACCTTGCCAGTTATTTCTACTGGCAAACAGGCAACCACGACATTGTGATCACCGATTCTTCCAAGAACGTATGAGTTCGAATCATGTGGATCGGCCGCTGGTAGGACGGGATGCGTCTCGTCCAGCATGGCCATGGCAGCCACCAGCTCGGTATCCGGTAAAGCACATACCCAGCCGACAGTGTAGTCGCCGTGAGTGAGAGCTTGAGGAGGTTCGGTCATCTTAACTTGTGGGGATGAGAGGTTGTGGTTGTAGGAAAATGATGATACTCGAGAAGTGAGTCAGAGTAATAAAAATGTCAGATTTGAGAATCATTCTTGAGGGCAGAGGATGAGATTGCTGGCGCGGGGTAACATGGGCGATCGTCATCGCTGCTGACGGGGGAACGTAGCGGTACGTGATTGGTGGGTACATGGTCCGCTGCTGCTCGAGCGGAGAAAGATAACCCCGCTTCTCGCCGCGATATGACGGTTTTCTACTCCGTATTGACCAGTACTTCCTCTCGTCTTTCCTAAACGACGTTGATTGCCTTGTGGGCACAACGTAATCGGACCTATTATCGGATCGGCCCGGCCCGGGCGATCGTGGAATATTCCATGCAATCCTGACCAACAGTTGACGCCAGTTCCAGCTCCTGACACGCTGTCAACGTCAATATACCGAGGTTCAATGGGTCAGCTGATTGGAAATGGAGATTGATTCGGTTATCCTTGGCTCCGCTGATGCGATGAGACGAAAGAGAAACCCACCCTTATCCGCATCTGGTGCTATCGGGTCTATTATCGACCCGTGCCGCGCGAATCACACCCGTTATGATACTGCCACGTATTTGAGAAAACGGTTTCGGATAATAGATTTTCCATCTCATATCTTAAAGGGGATTAGTGCCTTTTAGAGTTAGGGTTGCAGAAGTAATCAAAAGAGTAAGGTGGCGACACCAGTTTCCGGAAAGCCTGTATCAAAACCCGGACTGTATATTCATCGCAAGGCACTGTAAACCTTCACGAGAAGAATCGGACTTCCCCTGTACGTCCAAACGATACACGGACCAGACAGGATTGCG